>NC_051155.1:151579208-151598630 GCF_013339745.2 Dermacentor silvarum | reverse complement strand
GCTCTTGCTCGGCAGCCATATGTCGAGAACCGCTGCTTCCACTCGAGTCGCCGAAGAGCCCTGGCCTCGGAGACCTTGCCCGCGGCAGACTTCAGCGACACCGGTCGATACGAGGCAGGGTCGCGCGGGTGGCTTGCCGTTCTTGAGCAACTGGCACTACCACCGCCTCGCTCCACTCCCGCGGGATGACGCCGGATCTCCAGACGGCGTTGTAAGCGTCCAGCAGGTGGTGGAGCTGAGTCACGCTGTCGAAAATTCCGCAGCATCTGGTAGTGACGCCGTCGGAGCCGGGTGCCGAGCGACGCCCTCGTGACGCCAGCACCGTGCGCAGATCGCCGATGGTGAAATCAGCCGTGCACAGTGCGGAGATCTCTTCCAGGGTGCCAGCCGCCGGGAAATAGCGCTGGGGGCCATGAGCTCGCGCCGGGGGTGGTGGTGCGGCTGGAGGATCCCCGTCGGTCTGGTCGAAGCCGCGGTTGGAGGGCAGAAGGTGGCCGCGAGCAGCTCGGCGAGCTGCGCGTTGGTGATGCCGCGTGCCACCGCGAGTGGAGAGTGCGGGGCAGCGCGGCACACGGGGGCCGGAGGACCGCACCCAGGATGCGCCACGGGCGCGAGCGCGCGCGCGGGTCGTCAAGCGAGCAGCACAGGCTGGACCAGCTCGCACTGCGGCGCTGCCGTGCATGGCGGCGGCAGACGGCGTCCAAGCGGTTGTAAACAGTCCAGTGCTCCTTTTGTTCATTAACGCCTTGCACCACGCGGAGGGCCTGCGTGGTCGTGGTGGTCCGGGATGATTATTTCCGCCAACAACTCCGGCGTGTCCGTGCCCACGCCGGCACCGACAACGGATTTCCTGCGACACGGGGCCCTTAACCCTATCGCGTTAAAAGTCGCTGAGATCGAGCAGCTTGCTTTTAGCACAGGGGTGAGCACCACCACTGGAAAAGCTAGCGACACCGTCGGCGTGACTTGGTATGAGGGATCACGTGGACACAGCGGCCGCGTCGTCTGCTTCGGAAGCGCCGAAGCGAGCGGAAAACGAGTTTTTATTAAAGTCCCACCTGCGCTCCGGTTCTGATTAAGTGGGGATGTTTTCCCGCCTCGGGTGTCTGCTTGACAACACTTGAAAGCACTATAATAGGTAGTGGCTATCTTTGAAGGCGTCTGCATAGGCCTAGGCTACTGCTCGGCGCCGCAGCGACGGACGTACGCAACGGAGCCCGGTGTAAGCCTTCACACGTACCCACAGGCCAAGAAGCTGCGTGTACCTTGGATTACGAAACTTAGAACTTGCAAGCAGCCATCGGCTACAACTCGGGTGTGTAGCAAGCACTTACGCAAGGGAGATTACTGCTGCGGTGTTCTGGCTGCGGTGTTTGGCGAATAGCAGAAAGCACGCACTGAGAAGCTCGCCTGCACGCGCTGCCCGGTTAATGTCATGAAGATTTCGTCCATGAACTTGTTGTTGCTAGATACTGGCAAGTTCACCAGGATGGAAAGGGAACAGTAAGAAGCACATTCGAAAAAGGCATGGCATATGCTCATGTTTGTGTTAGCACCAAACAATGAATGCACTGGAATAACATAAAGAAGCAGCGGGAAATTCCTCGCTGAAAAGACCGATAAACATACAGTACGACGCAACTTGAGAAATAACGCTATTGAAAAGGTCCAATAGTTTAGAAGAAATAAAAAAAAATTGAATCATCGCGATGGCACATCACGAGTCACCGTATAGCGTCCTACGTCCCTAGTTACAACGAAATTATTTTTGAACAGCTCTGATAGCGTCCACACAACAATGGTTGCTTGTGTACTGTCAATTGTTGATATTGCTACGAGAGAGACCTATATTTATATCCTCAGCCTACATTTATATCTACTGCAAGACGAAGCCCTCTCCGTGTGATCTCCAATTTCCCCTGTCTTGCGCTAGCTGATTCCAACTTGCGCCTGATTTTCCTAACTTCATCACCCCCCCTAGTTGTCTGGCATCCTTGACTGCGCTTCCCTTCTCTTGGTATCCATTGTGTAACTGTAATGATCCACCGGTTATCCATCCTACGCATTAAATGGCCTGCCCAGCTCCATTTCTTCCGCCTAATGTCAACGAGAATATCGGCTATCCCCGTTTGTTCTCTGATACACACCGCTCTCTTCCAGTCTCTTAACGTTAGGCCCAACATTATTCGTTCCATCTCTCTTTGTGCTTTCCTTAACTTGTTCTCAAGCTTCTTTGTTAACCTCCACGTTTCTGCCCCATATGTTAGCACCGGTAGAATGCAATGATTGTACACTTTTCTTTTCAATGACAGTGGTAAGTTCCCAGTCAGGACTTGGCAATGCCTGCCGTATGCACTCAAACCCAATTTTATTCTTCTGTAAATTTCATTCTCGTCACCAGGGTCCCCTGTGAGTATTTAACCTATATAAACGTACTCCTTTACAGACTCTACAGACTGAGTGGCGATCCTGAATTCTTATTCCCTTGCCAGGCTATTGAATATTACGTTTGTCTTCTGCATAATAATCTTCAACCCCACTCTTACACTCTCGGTTAAGGTCCTCAATAATATTCTGAAATTCACCCACATTGTTGCAAACCGAAGGTTGCTGAAATAATTGCCGTTCATCCTCACTCCTAAGCCTTCCCAGTCCAATAGCTTGAATACTTCTTCTAAGCATGCAGTGAATAGCATTGCACAGATTGCGTCTCCTTGCCTTTGTCTCCTTAACCTGGAAAACCAATGTAGCTGTGGAATGTGTAGAGATTTCCCAAGATATTCATATATGCCTCCTGTACTCGTTGATTACGCAATGCCTCTATCACTGCTGGTATCTCTACTGAATCAAATGTCCTTTCATAATCTATGAAAGCCATATAGAGACGTTGATTGTACTTCGCTGGTTCGTCGATTGCCTGATTGATGACATGTATATGATCCGTCGTAGAATAACTCTCCCGGAAGCCAGCCTGTTCTCTTGGTTGACTGAAGTCAAGAGTTGCCCTGATTCCATTGGAAATTATGTTGGTGAATATTTTATACAATATTGAAAGCAAGCTAATGGGTCTATATTTCTTCAATTCTTTAACGTCTCCCTTCTTATGGATAAGTGTAATGTTGGCGTTCTTCCACCGTTCTGGTACACTTGAAGTCGTGAGGCATTGCGTATAAAGGGCCGCAAGCTTTTCAAGCAGGATATCTCCTCCATCTTTGATTAAATTGACTGATATTTCTCCTTCTCCAGCAGCTGTTTCCCTGGTCATGTCCCTGAAGACCCTTCTAACTTCATCACTAGTTATAGAAGGAGCCTCTGTATCCTGTTCATCACTACTTCGAATTAAAGTAGCTTGGCTGCTCTGGGCACTGTACTGGCCAGTAGAGAATTCTTCCGCCGTTTTTACTATGTCATCAAAATTGCTGATAAAATTATCCTGCTTATCTTTCAGTACATACATTTTTCCTTGTCTTATGCAGTTTTCTTCTCACTGATTTCATGCTGTGTCCATATTTTCATCATCATCATCATCATCATCCTATTTTATGTCCACTGCAGGACGAAGGCCTCTCCCTGCGATCTCCAATTACCCCTGTCTTGCGCCAGCGTATTCGAACTTGCGCCTGCAAATTTCCTAACTTCATCATCCCATCTGGTTTTCTGCCGACCTCGACTGCGCTTCCCTTCTCTTGGTATCCATTCTATAACCCGAATGGTCCACCGGTTATCCATCCTACGCATTACAAATTACGCGTCCATATTTTACGGCTTCCTTAATATTTTCCACGTTATAATTTCGAATATCCCTTACTTTCTTCTTGTTGATAAGTTTTGACAGTTGATCGAATTCTATGTGATCTCTCTAGTTTCATGTTTTGCGTTTCTTTATTAGGTTCTTTGTTTTTTGGGAGTGCTTACCTACTGATTGCCTTGGTGCCATACGTCCCACTTCAGATGCTGCTTCAGAGATCAACCTAGTTACAGTTTCATTCATTACCTCTTTGTTGTCTTCATCTTCCTCTTCTAAAGCTGCATATTTGTTTGCGAGCACCAGCCTCAATTGGTCTGCTTTTACCCTTACTGCGTCTAGGTTGGCCTGTTTCTTCTTGATTAATTTTATTCTTTCTGTCTTGAGGGAAATCCTAGACCTCACAAACCTATGATCACTGCACTTTATCGTACCTAATACTTCTGCATCCTGAACTATGCTGGGATTGGCAGAGAGCATGAAATCTATTTCATTCCTTCTTTTTCCCTTAAAGCTTTTCCAGGTCCACTTCCTGCTGTTGCGATTCTTGAAGAAGGTATTCATTATTCGGAGCCATTTCCTTTCCGCGAATTCTACCAACATCTCTCCTCTAGTGTTACTAGAACCGATGCCGTATTTGCCCATTGCTTGCTCAGCAGCCTGCCTTTTCCCTGATTTTGCATTGAAGTCGCCCGTCACTGCAGTATACTGAGTTTGCCGTTTTCTAATCGCTAATTTAACATATTCATACAACTGTTCTATTTCTTCGTCATCGTGACTGAAGGTTAGCGCGTAGGCTTGTACTACCTTCATTCTATAACTGCTATTCAGCGTTATTAATTTATTCAGTGGTAGTCGACGTGTCGGGGGTAGAACAGGGCGTGATAGATACAATCGGAGTCGACGCCACGGTGGCGGAGGAAGCGGCAATCGCCCTGGCGTGCGTTAGTACGGACGCGAGGGTGATCGTTAGCGACAGTAAATCAGCAGTAAGGAATTTCTGCAAAGGCGAGATATCAGACTACGCGTACAGCATAATATCGAAAGGTAACATAGGCAGAGTGTTCACCATAGCCTGGGCCCCTGCTAACTCCAACGGAACAGGAAATGCAGCCGCCAACGCCCTCACCCGCGCGCTGGTTATCCAGAGGGGGGGGGGGGGCGACGGCGGCCTCAACCTTACTTTAAGATAGACACGCTTGTGACCTACGACGAGCTCACACAGCACTACAGATTTGGACGCCGGAAATATCCACTCCCGGAGAGGTCCCTCACGTCCGCAGAGGCAGTCATCTGGCGCTGCCTGCAAGCCAAGAACCACATGTGTCCACGATGGAGATAGCTCACGAAAACGGGAAATCCGGAGGACCAATTCTGCAGATTCTGCGCTAAAATAGGAACTTTAGGACATACCCTATGGGAGTGCAGCTACTCCGCGGGATATAATTTATTCAAGGATGAAGAAGCATGGGAGACCGTGCTTCATAGCGAGGACCTGGCGGCACAGGCCAACATTATCCGTCTGGCAGCCGAAGCGGCAAGCCGCTTCGTCTACTAACCCCTGCCCCTTGCGGTGACATCGGGCTCCCTGGATGCCTACGAGTTGTACCGGAGCTCCGGTGTCACCCCTTACGAACAATAAAAGTTTTCTCACTCACTCAGCTTTATTACGACGACTGCTACCCTCTCATTATTGGTGTAGAATTCACCAGTGCTGTGCCCACTATGTCCTTATGGACTGGAAGTGCTACTCCGAATTCTCCTTTATCTGGAACACCTCAGTAGCAGAGGACGTGACCGTTAGTCAGCACTGTATAAACCTCACCAGTTCTTCTAACCTCACTAAGGCCAATATTATCCCAGGCAATACCTGATAATTCTTAAATAGCCCTGCTTAACAAGCCTCACTCGATAGGGTATGCGTGTTGAACGTTGCCAGGTTCAATTTCCAGTAGCGGCCTGTCCAGACGCAGGGATTCTTAGCACTCTCTGCCGCGTCGCAGGTCTCACCGCCGCCTTGGTCAGGTGCTCCGCAGCCGCTGGGGACTGAGGGCCATAGCTTAATTGTAGGAGTCATGAGGGAGGCAACGGCCGAATACTGCACCAGAGAGGCCAATTTTTGTTCTGGTGAGGTAGTGATTTTGTTGAAGCTTAGTGGGCCTTCCTAATTTAGCTGAATCTGGACTAGCATAGCCCCACTAGCTCTCGGCGATATATTTTTTTGGTGGTGTCAGGCGCCACTCCATGCCTGAAAATGTCGTGGACTGGAGCAGGATTCAAGCTTACGACCTTCAGATTAGAAGCCGGGTATTCTACCTCTGCCCCACGCCACCACTGTTCATATGTTCATATGCTGCGGCGTAAAACTCACGGCACGGCGCGAAAACGCGCTCGCAGCGAATGCGAAATATTGTGCGTGGACATGCATGCAGACGCGTAATCGGTCGCTGCGAAACCGTGTGATCACTGCACTGAGGCTTCATTCTGTTATGTTCCATTTGGTTATACAGTCAGCACACTATAAGAACATATTTCACATAGCCTGCTCTCCGCGATTGCCTATCTTTCACAGAAGAAGGTGGTTGGGGGGACTCCATGGCGTCGACCACGCGCAATGGGCGTTCACTATACGTATTCGGTGAAGAGATAGCGCCTGTAAACTATTCTGTGCTTTCTGTTTGATAAGATTATTATTTTGACCGTAAGAAACTTACCTCGCTCAGAGAGTACTTACAGAAATTGCCAGGAGGGCTCCCGCGTGGTGTTTTCACAGCGAAGCTGTTTAGGCCGGCCGTAATTTGTGGTGCGTAGCAAGAAACTACAAGCAAGAAAAGAAAAGAAACTTTCTTGACGAGGCGGGTTTCAAACCCGCGTGCCCCCGCCCCCGGTCCCAAGGCGAGCATCGTAACCACTAGGCTATACAGCCATGCCTGCAGAACATGCATTTATGTGAACCATATGATTGCGTTCGAGCGTCGTCGTCTTCGTCCACAGCTGGCGCGTTCGTACGCAACATTCTTAGACAACGTTCGTAGCCGTCTAAGAACGTTGTTCGTACGCTCGTGCTCTGCGAGGTGAAGAGGTTTTGTGCGCTATGAGAGCGAGAGAGAGACGCATTCATAGAGCGGGTCTCTTGGAACGCGTTGTCGGCATTTGAACGTGGTGTCGGTGTTGCAAGCTGTGCTATAGGCAACGCGCAGTGACGGTCATAAGTGCGAGACGCGCGAAAAGAAATTATTATCATCATGAGTAAAAAGATGAAAAGTTCGCGTACCCTTCCGGAAAATGCTCGGCTACGATCGCCCAGCTTCGCTGTTTCAAGGGATGCGCGGCCGAGTGCAAGGTTAAGCGTTTTTTTATTGAGCGCCGACAGCCAAACCTGCGAGAAGCGCGCCTCGTTATCCCTCGTACTACGCAAGCGAGACCTTCCGACAAATGGCGACTCCATAACTCATCACCCCCGATATGTAAAGACGCTCCGAACAAACATAAACTACATCAAAAAAAAAAAAAAAGCAGAAAGGATACATCTACCGCTAGGTTAATCAAAACATATTGTTCGACTAGTTCGATCATTATGGCAGCAAACAGCGCTGAAACACCCCCGCAGGGGCGTCTGCGTCAGCAGGCGTTTGGTGTGTTGCGACACCACGGACCCGAGCACATGAGGGTTGGACCCTCCCGCGTCTAACCGTGCGCGGCTTAGCCGTGTCCGGGGAAAGGGGGATCCTGGGGGTTGAGCCGATGCCGGGTGTTTGGACCTTATGGCCCCTCGGCGGAGGCAACACACCTCTTTGGCCTCTGCTTCACGTAGACGGCACCCCCGGACTGACCCACCCGGGGGAAATCGGTAGTTGCCTTTTCCTGTCTCTCTCTCCAATCTTCGTCTTTTCCTCTCACTTTCAATCTCTCCTGTCTTCTTCTCTCTTCCATTTTCTTCCAACATTCCTGGCAGCAAGGGTTAACCTTGTGTGTTATAACCACCCTTGGTTATACGTATTTGGTTATAGCGGGAACGTACAGCTGGCGTTTGTGGGGCTTGTGTCTACAGGTCCTACAGCGTCCCCTCGTTGGGCTCCATGGTGGGTGGCTGGCGTTCCTGCCGAAAGATCATTATTTTTCATGGCTTTTTCTTTCCCCGCGTTACCCGATCGCCCCCTTAAGCGTGGGCGCACCGAAGACTTATTCAAATTTTTTGGCCGCCAAACTGAAAACTTCCCTCGGTTCCACGTTGTCCACTGTGAAAAACCCGAAAAGACGGTGAGAATGATCTCACCTTTCCTAGTTTCAAAATGTCTAACGGAAACATTTGGCGCAGGCTACAAAGCATCAAAGATGGCTAGCGGCGATCTCCTATTGGAACTCCGCGATAAGAACCAACATGACAAGCTCCATAACCTAGCCTCATTTGGGGACATCCCAGTGACAATTACCCCGCACCGCACGATGAACACCACCCGTGGAGTGGTCTCCGATGACGACCTGATGCATCTGGAAGAAACTGAACTATTAGAAGGCTGGAGCGAGCAAAACGTAATCAATGTGAAGAGAATCATGCTACGGCACGATGGAAAAGAGATGAAAACAAAGCATCTAATACTTACATTTGGTTCAAGTGTGCTTCCTGAAACTATTGAGGCAGGGTACGTGAAAGTCCGGGTAAGACCATATGTTCCGAACCCTCTGCGATGTTTTAAGTGCCAGCGATTCGGCCACAGTTCGCAGAACTGCCGAGGTCGACAAACGTGTGCGAAATGTAGTGCCAATGAACACCTCGCTGAATCATGTGAAAACGTCCTCCACTGTGTGAACTGTGACGGGGACCACGCCGCGTACTCGCGGTCGTGCCCATCATGGAAAAAAGAAAAGAAATTGTCGCAATCAAAGTAAAAGAAAACATCTCATTCAAGGAGGCACGAAGGCGGGTATTATCCCTGCCCAAGAACACTTTTGCCGAAGTGGCGCGTCAGGGGGCAGCGCCACAACGGCTTCCGGCGGCTGTCCGGCCCACACGCAGTGAGCCGCCAGCGACGCCATCCGCCCCCTCGGCGGCTGCAGCTAGCGCTGCTCCGCCATCTCAGAACCCATCTCAGAACAAGGGGCCATCGACCTCCAGGCTGGTGGCCTCAAGGGTCTCGTCCCACGAGACGAGGCCGTCACGACACACCAACTGCTCGCAAGAGCGCGTGTCCAGCGCCTCGCAAGAGGCGATCGACACAACAACCGGCCAGACGGCGCCGCCAGCGCCTAAGGAGCGGCGGGAATCTCTCGACCGCTCCAGAAAAGAGAAACCTCGCGTCACGGCGCCTGGAAAGGGCACCGTGAGCTAGTCTTCATCTTCTGAACACACAGCACAAACTCCTTTTCAATATGAACACGCAAATATTACAATGCAACGTTAGGGGTCTCCTTCATAACCTTGATGATGTCAAAGAGCTCCTTCTTAAATATAGTCCGAGGGTGCTGTGTGTCCAGGAGACGCATCTCAAAGCAGAGAACACAAACTTTTTAAGGCACCATGCCATTTTTCGCAAGGACCGCGACGACGCTACCGCCTCGTCGGGCGGTGTCGCTATAATAGTAGATAAAGGTGTTGCCTGTCGGCAATTGAACCTCCGAACTTCCCTTGAGGCAGTTGCTGTCCGAGCAATACTGTTCGGTAAGCTAGTCACAATTAGTTCGATTTACGTCCCTCCTTGTTATCAACTTTCCAAGACACAGTTTCAAAGCTTCATTGATGAACTTCCTCCGCCATACATAGTTGTCGGTGATGTGAACCCTCATAGCCCCTTATGGGGCGACTCTCGTTTAGATGCGCGAGGACGCCTTATAGAAAATTTTCTGTTTTCTTCAGGTGCATCTATACTTAACAAGAAAGAGCCAACTTATTACAGCGTTACACATAACACTTACTCAGCCATTGATTTAAGTATAGTATCGAGTACTCTAATTCCGTATCTGGAGTGGTCTGTTCTCAGGAACCCGTTTGGGAGCGACCATTTCCCAGTTATGCTAAACTTAACAAAAGAAGATACATGCATGCCACATTTTCCTCGATGGAACATGGACTCGGCCGACTGGGAAATGTTCCGAGAGCTTACGTATTTAGGCGGAGATGAAATTGCTGTTTTTAATGTAGAAGACGCTGTTGCATACCTAACAGCTTTCATTATTAGCACTGCAGATAAATGTATTAGGCAAACTAGCGGATTAGCTAATAAGCGTCGCATCCCATGGTGGAACGACGAATGTCGGAAAGCGCGCAAAAATCAAAACAAAGCTTGGAGATTGCTTCGCAATTCTCCAACTGCTGAAAACCTCATTAATTTCAAACAGATAAAATCACAAGGTAGGAGAACACATCGACGTGCAAAAAGGGAAAGTTGGGATAGGTACATCACCAGTATAAATTCGTACACCGATGAAAGAAAAGTCTGGAATCGGGTAAATAAACTAACAGGTCGGCAGTCGCATCCCCTACCCTTAGTAAGTACACAAGGTGATAGCCTCGAAGATCAGGCGGATTGTCTGGGCGAACATTTTGAATATGTATCAGGTGCATCGCACTATACCGGAACATTCCTGAGAGTCAAAGAGCGCGAAGAGCGGTGGCCCCTAGGTCGCGGGGGCTCACCGAGTGAGGCCTGCAATTCTCCATTTACTTTGGCTGAGCTTCAAGCATCTCTCGCTTGTTGCAACGGCTCGGCGCCGGGTGGGGATCGTGTCATGTACGAAGTGGTTAGGTACTTGCACCCCGAAACACTGAAGGCACTCTTGTCTCTTTTTAATGCCGTGTGGGCGGCTGGCTGTATTCCGTCTTCGTGGAGGGAAGCCGTGGTCGTCCCCGTGCTTGGACGGGGCAAAGACCCGTCCTTGGCCGGCGGCTGCAGGCCGGTGGCTCTAGCAAGCTGCCTGTGCGGGCTGTATGAGGGAGTGATGGACCGGCGCCTAATATGCTTCCTGGAAAATTACAAAATTTTGGACACCTTCCAGTGTGGTTTTCGAGAAGGTGTGTCTACTACAGACCGCCTTGTCCGGGTTGAGGCATGTATTAGAGATGCTTTCATACATGGGCGGTTCTGTCTGTCTGTGTTTCTGGACCTGGAGAAGGCTTGCGACACCGCATGGCGCTTTGGAGTTCTCCGAGATCTTTCCGCGGTGGGCGTTCGTGGCGGTGTGCTCAGCACAATCGAAAGTTGCCTCACTAATCGCACATTTCGCGTAGGGGTGGGCGGAGCTTTGTCTGGGTCATTCACACAAGAGACTGGTGTGCCGCAGGGCGGTGTGCTTGGCTGCACACTGTTTGTTGTAGAAATGAGTTCCCTGCGTACAGTCGTCCCACGCACAGTGTTTTATTCGGTTTGTGTCGATGGTGTGCAGATGGCCTTTAGGTCATGTAGTGTTGCCATCTGCGAGCGGCGGGTGCAGCTGGGAATTGGCGGATTGTCCAAATGGGCGGAGGAGAATGGTTTTGATGTTAACGCTCAGAGGGGCACTTGCGTGCTCTTTGCAGGCAGGAGGGGCGTGGCGCCTGTCCCGGGTATACAAATCGGGGGAGATGCGCTCTCTTTGAGCGGCGAGCATAAGTTTTTGGGAATCGTTTTGGATTCCAAGCTTGCATTTGTTCCTCATGTTGGGTATCTGAGGGCAGAGTGCCTGAGGACGGTGAACGTTCTGAAGCTTCTGTCCCGCACAACATGGGGCAGTGATCGAGGATGTTTGCTTGACTTGTGTAGGGGTCTTTTCCTCTCCCGGCTTGACTGCGGGTCTGTGGTTTATAGTTCTGCAACGCCAAGTGCATTGAAAGTGCTGGATCCCGTTCGCCGTCTGGGTGTCCGCCTCGCGACCGGTGCCTTCCGAGCGGGTCCGATCCAGGGCCTCTATGTGGAGTCTAACCGGTGGTCGCTCCATCTGCGGCGTTCATATCGCGGTTTCGCATGTTTTCTGAAAGTGCAAGCAAGCAATGGACATCCTTCTTGTTCAACCATAAATGGCGTTACCGCTGCCGCGCTCTTCCGTAGTCGGCCTGCGGCGGGAGGGCCGTTCTCCTTGCGTGTGGGGAGCCTCGGTGAGGAGGTGGGTGTTCCGCTGCTTGATCATCGTCCTGTGGCTCCAGTGAGGCTGTTGCCGCCGTGGCGGTGGCGGCTCATGGATTGCGATGCGTCGTTTGTGGAGGTCGCTGGGCACGCGCCAGAGGCGCACATTGGGATGCATTTCTTGGAGCTTCAATGCGGGTACTCGTGTGCGGAGCTTTGCACTGATGCCTCCAAGTCACATGCCGGGGTGTCTTGTGCAGCCGTTGGCCCATCCTTCTCGGGGTCCGGTGTGCTCCGCCCGGAAACGAGTATTTTTGCGGCTGGGGCCCGTGCACTGTTGTCGGCTGTGAGGCGTATAAGGAAATCAAGGCTTCGGGGGGCAATTATATTTGCGGACTCCCTGGGCGTCGTGGGGGCATTGATGTCACTCGGTAAACAAAGTAATCCTGTACTTACTGAGCTCTGTTCCGTTCTCTGTGGGGCGTATTTATGTAGCCGGCATGTCATTGTGTGCTGGGTGCCTGGCCGTGGAGGCATTGGGGGTGGTGTGCTGGCTGACCGGATGGCTACGTCAGTGGCATCGCACGCTGTTGACCCTGCGGCTGCTGTCCCTGTAGCAGATCTGGAGCCTTTCCTGCGAGGGAAGCTGCGGGGCCGCTGGCGGCGCTTGTGGGATGCTGAGGCGGGTAATGGGCTTCACTTGATTGAACCACAGTTGGGTTTCTGGCCCCCCGTAGCGAGGGCGCGGCGAACTGACGTCCTGTTCAGTCGGTTGAGAGTGGGACGCACGTAAGGAACCCGCGGTTTTTTGTTGACAGGTGATGAGCCGCCGACCTGTGGTGGATGTGGTGGGGGGCTGGCCGTCCTCCGTGTCCTCCTGGAGTGCCGGGAGGCCGGGGCGGGGAGAAGGAAATATTTTCCTCTTGCGTACCGATACCATGTCCCTATCCATCCCAGTGTGTTTCTTGGCGGGGAGCCGATTTTTGGTACCAGGGTGGTCCTGGGTTTCTTGAATGACGTGGTACTGCATGTAATTAGCCCTAGATATTCGTGGCGCATCCTCCCGCCGGGGGATGCTGTTGCGATGGTGTTTGGTATGGCACATGCCTCCAGGACTTTGTGTTCAAGGGTTCTGTTGGGGCAGTGGTGCTTCATGCCAATTTTCGCATCGGACATATTTTGGAAATAGTAATATTTATTTGCAATGCATATTCAATGTTCATAGCACACGCCATTAGTCATTCCCATAATCTTATTACCTGTAGATTTTATGCACTTTACAGCGACAATTTTAGGCCCCTTTACAGCCACGTCATATCCACCACTCGTAATCCATCGCATCAATTTAAACTCATTAACACTGGCCCGGCGCTCTTTGGCCATTATTGGCCCTTGCGCCGTTAAACCCCATATATCATCATCATCGTCAGCGCTGAAACACCATAGACAAGCAAAGTGACCAAGACAACCCCAATGCAGTTGGAGCAGTTGTTAGTGCGCCTTGTGATCGTCTTGGTCTCCATGGTTGTTCCTCGTGTTCTCAGGCGCCGTTCGCTATCTCTAGGCGGGTCTCTATGGAGCTAGTGTAGGGCACGAACAATCTGCACTGGCTCATAGGGAAAGCGTACTAGATTGAAAGCTTGGTAGTTCCGCCTCTGGCTTTGCGCTTATTTTTTAGTATATCGCCATGCACTATAGTACGAGAGAGAAAACGTAACAGACGAAAGGTAGTGAGGTTAACCAGTACAATGTCCATGTTTACTACCCTGCGCGGGGGTAAGGGGACAAGAATGTAAAAAGAAGAGAAGGAAGAAATATGAGTAGCGGAATGAAAAATTTATGTGCACCGTATAACTGAAGGAGCGAACTAGCGCACTGAGTGACTTTAGCGCATGCGTCCGTTGTGACTAAGAGAGAGAGAAACAACTTTATTAAAATAACGATCGTGCTTGGTTACTGTGGGTGGTGCCCCTCTTCCAGGGCCCCACTGGCTATTGCGGCGCGCCGGGCCTGGTCGAGGGTCGCCAATTGGCTTCCCAAGTCCAGTTCGGAGAGTCGCGCCTCCCACGACCAATTGCTAAGTGTCTCGTTAAGTAGCGGCGAGACGGCGTCTGCCGGACGCGGCGTGCATCGGTAAGTGATGTGTTCTAGTGTCGGGGTGGAGTCGCACCATTGACATCTGTCGCTGTGTTTGTTGGGAAACGTTTTCTGGAGTCTATGTAAGTGTGGGTGTGTGTCTGCAATCGGCGCCAGTTGTGACTAATGTTCTAAAGTCCACGAATACTTTTACATCGAAAGCTCTACTACGCCATGTCGTGCAAGGTCATTCATCACGTCGCAATGACCTTGGACCGCTGGAGCGCTAGTGTGGCAGTTTTGACGTCACGCCACGTGATCCGCGGCGGTGAGGCGTCGCAGCTGCGCTCGCTCGGAGTCTCGCCGCTTCGGTGCCACATGACTAGGCCAGGGTTTAACGGCTGCTTCGCCTGCGCTTGGTCGCTCAGTCTCGCCATGGATGGCGTGCCAGCTGGCCCGTCTGTGCGTGCGCTTCAGCGCAAGTGACAGGCTGAATCCAATCATCCAGTAGATATAGCTAAACGGCAGGCTGCGAAATCTCGAGTAAAGGCAAAGTTGGCTGCGGAAACACCGGAGCGAAGGGAGGCCAGATTAGCACGTTGTAGAGAAGCTTACCAAACGCGGAAGCGTGCATTAACGAAACACTGTGTGGATAGTCTTTGCAAAACCAAGCCAAACAGACCTTTCGCTCGTGATAACTAGGTTTCAAAGAGTTAAACCTCAGTCAATTTTTTCTGCTCACATTGTCTGGTTGTTCAGCATAGCTAACCGGGCATGTTACGAGGTGGAGGATTGGCTTTCGCACAAATGCTTGCACAGAAAACTAGGAGGTGGCTTATTTTTAAATTGGTAGGAAAGCGCTCACCCTAAATACACAGCAGCAGAACTCAAATAAACAAAAGACAAAAGCACATAAAGTAAACGAGTTTCACACAAATGTCATCATTGCCTTCCAATGCGCTTGAATAATGTATTTACTAGGTACACTTGTCTTTAAAGATAGAGGAAGCAAATACAAATGAAACTGATATAGGCAATTTGCACTGTCTTGAAGTTGCGCGACTTCAAGACATATATATATATATATATATAGTTATGGTCCAATAAGTGTAATTGATAGGGCTGTCGACTGCATTGAAAGAAAGTGAGAAAGCTGGGATGATCATCAGTGCACTTTCGATAGCGAGATTTCGTAACAAGAGAAAACATAAGGTTCGGTTTAGTATGCAGGCAGGTCAGTCGTGTGTTGTTTCATATATATATATCGACAACTGCGAAAGGTCGGTCTCCAATGATCATCCTACCTTTCTCACTTTCTTTCAATGCAGTCGACAGCCCAATCAATTACAATTATTGGACCATAACTATATATATATATATATATATATATGTCATCTGATCAGACCTCATACACGCAATACTTATTGGCTGTAGGTATTGGGAGGAAGCGGGAACTCATCTGTGGCCATTGTTGCCGGCACACCCTGTCGAACGTCCTGTCAGACATGGTTAGAGCCATTAGTAAGCTGGTCGTATGTAGCAATGCACCGAAGCCTGAAGCGAGCCTGAATCACATTGGGTAAGCAGAAGACTCAATTATTCCGCTGCTCAGTGTCCATTCTTTTTTTTTTTTGCCACTAGTGAACAGAACTGGCGAAATCAAATCGTACCTACAAACCTCTATACGGTGACTAAACAAGATAATCTG
This sequence comes from Dermacentor silvarum, assembly GCF_013339745.2. Taxonomy (NCBI): domain Eukaryota; kingdom Metazoa; phylum Arthropoda; class Arachnida; order Ixodida; family Ixodidae; genus Dermacentor; species Dermacentor silvarum. Next base: position 151,583,065 of record NC_051155.1, on the reverse strand, counting down.
TCGTAAATCTGAACTGCGGTTGGTGTGGTTTAGCTTTGGTTAACCCTGGTTGATAGCGAGCGCTTCACTTCCCTGGCAGCTGTGTCCGAGCTGTGATTTCGCAATAATATACAGACATGCTTGCAAGGAATACAGTGTTTATTAAATAATTTGATGCCTATGAAGACACTGTGATGACCAATAAAGTAGTGAGACTTTGTTGCAACTTGCAGCCGGGCCGAACTCTACTCGGGCAACGGCGGTAATGACTCCTTTCAGGGCTCCGTAAAGGCCTAAACGTGTCCGACGTAGCGTGAACGCGTGCACACGTTATGTCACGTTGGCGGGAATAAGAGCGGCTATAGTTCGACCACGGCCACTGGATAAAAAAAAAAAAAAAACGTGCGGCCTACCGCGTGCATAAAAAATGGTGTGATCCGCCGCGGCACCACACGTCGGGGGCTGTTAGCGAGCCTACATGTAGGCTCCCTAGGGGCTGTTGTCTGGCATCGGCACAGCAAATGGGTCAGGAACGCGCTTGGAACGCCGTCGCGTGTGCAAGCCAAAGCGTTCCATCGCTAGGGAGCCTACATACAAGCGCCGCTTGCATTTAGGCTCCCTATCCATCGCCGATGACTAGCGCCGTTCAGCACAGCCAAGCAGTCGACAATGCAACTACAGCCGTCACGTTCGCTCCCATTTCAGCGCGCCTGACGCGGCAGGCTGCACCTTTTTTTTTATTGCGATAGCAATTATATGGACACTCAAAAGCAGATTTCTGCCGTCGGCGTCGCCGTCGCCGTCGGCGTCGCCGTCGCCGTCGCCGTCGCCGTCGCCGTCGCCGTCGCCGTGAGGTTCCGTATGACGTCATTTGGAGATGAAATCGTCGCCGCGCGCCGAACGCTGTATGTGCGAGTGAAAGGGCGCGAGGGGCGCGTCTTTCACGGGGAGTGAACGCACGGCGGAGAACAAACGCGCGTTCTGCGCCGTGCTCGCTTAAGGGCTGCAGAATTAGGCGTCTCGTTTCTCCTTTACAATCACCATATATGTAGAGCAAACGCGCCTTCTTCAGACGCGCGAGAGGCCGTGGGGGAGGGGGAAGGAAGGGACGCGACGTTTAGCTGCGGCACCAAGTGCCTATTTATATGAGAGGCTCCAGCAACAGTCACCAACGCCGCACGCATTTTGAGCTAACGCGGGCAAAACGCCGATGGCGTCGACAACAGTTCTGCGTGTTGTTGCTACCAAAGCCGCTCACCTTACTTCGTATGAGATTGCTGTGTTGCTATCGCATTCATTGCTTCGCCCTTAGGGCGAAACTGTGACATTTTTTTATCCAGCGGCCGTGGTTCGACCGATGGTTCGACGTACTGGCGCCGCCAACGTAACCGGACGCGCGGCCAATGCGCTACGACGCGCCCAGCGTCTGATGACGCTCGTCCGCGTGCTGATAAGGTCGGACTACAAACGCGCCCTAATGCTCTGTCGTGGTTTGACCTCTAGCTCTCAAGGTGAAAACTCTTGAGTCGCCGACGGCTGCCCGAAGAAGCCTAATGAAGCTTTCCTTTTAAAAAAATCCTATGCCATTCGACTCTATGAAGGTGGATGATCAGCGAAGCTGTGTATGTGGTGATTGCTGTTGCGCCGGTGAAACGCTCCAAGTTTGCGGGAACGAAGCCACATGGACGGATATGCCAATCGCAGCGCGCGTATTAGCGCTGACGCGCTCACGTGGCCGCCAGGGTAACCTACGCCACGTAATGAAGAAGCAAACATAAGTTCCTGCAAAAAGCGCGGTGTTGTGCAGAAGTCTTTTGCGATCCCTAAGCTTTAGAACACCGCCATCCCGACGTTTTCATACGACGCCAGGAGGTGGCGTGACGCATCTGAAATCGTTTTACGATCCTAAAGTATAAAAACGCCGCCATACCAACGGATTCATACGATGCCACAAATTGGCGCGAACGCCATCATCCTGACATTTTCATACGAAGCCAAGAGGTGGCGCGACGAGATTCACCCAGCGAGAACCGTTGGTAACGTATACAACTTCCAGAAGGAAACATCAACAGATGAGCCGTAGAGATAAGCAAGATATGATTAGAGAACTGGTGAAAAAAAGGAGGGAAAATACTGATACGACCTGATCTCTTAAAATCTTAGGTATCGGTACAAGGTAAATTGTCGAAAAAAAAAAAGAAAAAGAATAATGAGAGGTATACAAAAATGCTAGATAAAAAACGTGTATAGTCTACCTGATTAAATCAAGCAGGCAAGGTGAGTATTTGTCGCCGCCCGGTTTCAAAGGGGGTGCGATAAAATCATCCACATCATCATCATCATGTTTCATGATCCTAAATTTAAAAACACCACCATCCCGACGTATTCATACGACGCGGCAAAATGGCGCGAACGCCGCTATCCTGACGTTTTCATATGACGCCACAAGGTGGGGCGACGCATCTGAAATTGTTGATCTATCTACTTCCGTCGCCGTACACGATCTCCTGGAACCTAGCCTACAACATCTGCTAGGTAAAAAAATATGTAGAACTGTTACAGGAATATTTTCTTTACTGCAAGTAAGGCCTTCCCTTTACTAATGATAGATTTACGGCACGTCGCAGGGCTGTGGAGCGCAAGAGTGATTTGACCCGTTAATTCAACGATAAAGCGGCAACCCTTTCCCGGCTTGTTGTCGGTGCAATGAAATCCCACAAGCCTGAAATGCAATCATGGCGAAAACACATATCATACGCTATTTGAATTCACTGGTAAATAAGTTAAACACGTTTTGGATGAGCTTACAACGCGGTCAGCCTGTAGCGCAATGACCCAATCCACGCCGGTCAACATCTCTCCAAGAACACGTCGCGAATGCGTTGTTTGCCGCTTCGCCCTGCAATAATAAATTATGCTTGCACACTCCGAGCGTTTTTTAGCCTGTTTACTAGTAGAATATTGACAGGAATCACTGGGGAAAGCGGCGCATTCATCTCAGCCAGGAAGGACCGTGGGTGCTAGCAACTATACAACATTGGATTAACAGAGAGATAAAAAAAGTTGCAGTGGCTTAGCTCGGCTATGCCAGGATATACGTAGCGTTAGCAAACGTTCAGCTGATTATTCTTAGCTTATTCTTAAGATTATTCTTAAGATAAGATTATTCTTATGAGTCAAGCTTCTCCGTTCTTCTGCGCTGTTGAGCAGCATTTGCGCTCTCCTTCTCCATGGCTATACCACACAGGCAAACGCCAGTCAGAAGCGCAGCGGCTCCAGCGCAGTGTCAGACGGTGACTGCACAGCGAGCGCGCGCCGGCGCCAGTGCGTCTACCACGGCTACGACGTCACTCCTCTGGAATGCGCAGACCGGCGGCGGTTATCCGCGCGCGGCGGCGGCGGAGTGCGCGAGAGGTGCCGGCTCCGGTAGCTCCGGTGCGCAAGCCGTGTGACATCACTGATCCTTGCGCATGTGCAGCACGGCTCTTGATGTGCCGCGCGAAACGGGCTTGGCTAGGCCAGTGTAGCTCACGCTACAAAAGTTGTCGCAGTTTCACCTGAAAGGCGAAGCATCAATTGCGATAGCAAATTTGTAGAGAGCTATACGGAGTAATGATAGTAGCTTTATCAGCTGTATAAACTTGGACATGCAGCAGCACCGGCAACACGCACAACTGTTGTCGACGCCGTCGGCGTTTTGCCCGCGTTCGCACAAAATGCGTGCGGCGTTGGTGACTGTTGCCGGAGCCTCTGACATAAATGGGCACTTGGTGCTGCAGCTAAACGTCGCTTCTCATCCCTCCCCTTCCCCAGAATGGGACACTCGTCGAGCACCGTCGGAAGTCTTTACCATCTTCTCGCCTCACAACACGTTTTAT